>NW_021137717.1:0-663 GCF_004193835.3 Ostrinia furnacalis
TTGGGGGAGGCCTTTGTCCAGCAGTGGACGTCTTTTCGGCTGAAACGAACGAACGAACGATACGTATTACCACTATTTACCAGACATTACTATTTATTGCATACTCGCCGGATTACACGTATGAGCACGCGCGTAACAGCTTCGGCCTTGCATTATTATAAGATCTTGTTCCGCCCTTTTACGAACTTTCTCCGTGAGGATATCCCCGCCGAATTCTATGATGAACCTATCAAAAGTCATATTCTGCAACTAGCTTTCCGCCCGCGGCTTCGCCCGCGTGGAATTTTGTCTGTCACAGAAAAACTTTATCGCGCGCGTCCCTGTTTCAAAAACCGGGATAAAAACTATCCTATGTTCTTTCCCGGGACTCAAACTATCTCTATGCCAAATTTCATCAAAATCGGTTGCGAGGTTTAAGCGGGAAAGCGTAACAGACAGACAGACAGACAGACAGACAGACAGACAGAGTTACTTTCGCATTTATAATATTAGTTGGGATGTCAACCCACCACAAGGTGGACCGACGACCTGATAAAGGTAGCGGGAAGGCGCTGGATGCAGGCCGCTACCAACCGTGCGATGTGGAAGTCATTGGGGGAGGCCTATGTTCAGTAGTGGACGTCCTGTGGCTGAAATGATGATGATGATGAAGAAATGAATGAA
>NW_021137718.1:0-665 GCF_004193835.3 Ostrinia furnacalis
ATCGTTCAAATTGGTTTATAATCGGCGGAGATATTGCGTATAAAAAAGTTCATCCCCAATTTTCTACCCTTGGGGGTTGTTTTTTTTATTATTAAATTTAAATGGGACCACCCTTGAGGTATTACTTATACGCTGAAAAAAGATTTGTTCAAATCGGTTCATAATTGGCGGAGTTATCGCGTAACAAACATAGAAAGAAAAAAAAAACATACGGGTCGAATTGAGAACCTCCTCCTTTTTTTGAAGTCGGTTGAAAATATTGAAAATGCATCCAAAACTCCAGTTAGCTCGGCCATCTTTCCAGCACGTACAGACTCTCAGAACTTCCAGAACATACAGGGTGACTTTGTTATCAGTATCCAAATTTTTTAATAAGCTCGTTAGATCAATTTATCAATACAACTTTATCGTAATTATTTTTAATTGTGGTATTTTTCGCAAAAAAAATATTGAAAGTCTAATCCGCGGGTGCCCATATCTTAAGTTTTAAAGGTTATTGCTTATTTTCGCTCACCATTATGTCTATTAAGCTTTGCAGTTAACTGTGTGTGGGTACTTCTCATTTACACTCAAATTTGATGGTCACACAATAATAGTTCATAAACGGTATAAGATAGAACAATAACTTTGAAATCAGATGATTAAATATCTATTTAGCTACATAC
>NW_021137719.1:0-3216 GCF_004193835.3 Ostrinia furnacalis
TGACGTAATTTTATAGTAATTTCATGTGTGTAACGTATTTATTATTGATCGAGAATTTACATTTATTACTGTTACCATTGGTACCACTTAATCCAAATTATTAAGTTTAAAGTTCATTAAAATTACTGATTTTTCTATGTTAGTTTTATTTAATAATAATCATTTTGAAATTTTCATCGTCAAATTTATATGAAAATAGTGACATTTATACCTGAATTAATAATACAACATCAACATGTTTTTAATTGAAAACTGTCACTGTCTCAATTTTAGTGGAAAAGTGACACTATTTTTAGGGAAAAAATTAAATATTAAATAAACCATTATGATTATTTGAAAGATAATTATATTTCCGTAAAAGCCCAACAAGCCACTACTGGTATTTAACAAAAAACAAAACATTTAATAGCATTTTGCTCATTTTGCAAAGGTTTTAAAATTTGAGCATTTCAAATGCTTTTCCTGAAAAATCGTCTTTTTTGTATAGTGACAGTTTGATTATGAACGTGCGATATTTATAATTTTACTCTGGTTGAGCCACAGTAACCACAACAAAACCATACTAAATACTCTAGTCACGCAGTAGCGTAATTCAAGGTAAATAAAGATGACTCCTACTTACTATTACGAGTATTTATTTGCGTAAAGAATAATCGATTGTTACTTTCTGTCAATATTATTGGCAGGTAGCTAATAGCTCACAAGATAGTTCCCCATAATCAATTATTGATGTTTACTGTCCGTGGTGAATATATTTTCTTAAAGGTTACTTAAACCTTTGTTTTGACTCCTGTCATCCGCTTTGCACTGGAGGAAAGTCGAACCTTAACGTCGAACTCCTATGTTCTTCTGAATAATTTCGTTGCGGGTCTAACGACAGTTTAGCTTTACCCTTTACAAATTTGACCTTCACTGGTTGGGTTTTATAGGCGGTCAAGCTGAAGATCCCAGCTACACAGGAGTAGCAGCGGTGGGAACGAGAGGTGGGAATAGCTCTATGTCAATAAGATCCTTAGTGCGTATGTAAATAATAGGCATATAATAAAGACACGTCAATCCTTTGCGTACTTTGCGAAAGTGGTACGTGATCTATATTCAATTAATATAACTGTTACGGTTCAACGATCACATAAATCAGGTTTCCATTTATCAAGTTCAGGAAACCTTGTCAATGAGCAGCTTTCAAATTGCTATTGAACTTGTAAGTCACAAGGTAAAATGCCTTACGACACAAGACTTCTTGAATTGTCTAATTTCATTTAGAAATGGTTAAAATAATCATTGCTTTTTTCAAAAAGGCATCAGCAGGGCACTTAAATTGTCGCTTGACAGTTGTCTCTATGTATTTCTTTCTACGGAAGATATTTTATAGAATTATCTTTACAGTTTCAGGTAGAGTGATATACCTACTCAGAAATGTCGGAAAAGAAGACAAAACAGCGATCAAATTAATATGGAGGGCTATTACCTAATCTTCTTTATTTTCAGGTCTAATTGTCAGTCACTCCACTACCTTACTCTACTGTTACTATGATACATAGTTCGCTTAAGATTTATGCTAATTTTATATTATGCTTATGCAAGAAGTAGGTCGATCTAAAAAGCAATCACGTAAGCTTTGTTTACTACGCACAATAAATGTTGATCGTTTTCACGGCCAATGTTACTATTACGCCTACTACTCGTACAATCCGTACTGATCAATATCCTAAATACAAAGCCATGTTTACACTACCTACACCAGGTCTATCAGGGTGTCCACTGCAAATGTTCGAAAAAATTCCCTGACTTTTCCCTGACTTTCCCTGACAATTTTTTCAAAATTCCCTGACCAACTATGTATACAATGTGTCCCAAAATTCAAGGATAAGCCGACGCCACAGGACTTAAGGAAAAATAAGGAAAAAAATCTCAATTATTTTTTAACTTACACAATAAATTATGAAATTCAACGATAATTGACACCCCTTATGATATTTTACATTACCACGACCACAATTTTTCAATTATTCCTGGTTTTCTCTTTATATCGGCAACTTAAGTAGTGCTGCTGTTCACCCCAACTCTTAAAACTCCCAGAATCCTTGCAGTTTTTACACAAAAGTTAATCAAAATATTTTATTTCCCTCAAATTTTGAACGATTTTTACTTTCACTCCACTTTGACTCATCGTTTTGTAAAAAAAAAGTATGAACACTACTGCGGCAAGTTTTTTTAAAGTTGACGCAACTATCCAAGATTCCAAAATGGTACTCTAAGAAACCTAGTCGCAAAAAAGATATGCGTACCATTTTTACAAGCACTTCGCTTGTTAGTTAGTATGGGATAAATCTGACAACTGAATTTAAAACCAGTTCTCCTTAATCAATTGAGCTGAAATTTGGTATGACTTGTGTAAGTACGATGACAATGCAATCCCACCAAAAACATTCTGTAAAAAACTAGCCAAGTCTCGGTGGAGCTGCTTGTTTATCTCTAAAAAGTAATGAAATCTAGACAAAGTCGTGCCAAGTCTATGGTTACTTACTGCGATTTCTTTATTATTATAGTTAATGTTGTGGGTCTTGGCCGTTGAACGGTACAAAACCAGGTGCTCCATGACACCATTGCACCAATCTGTCGCCAGAACCGCTACCCATTGACGATGGAAAATTGCGACTTGGAAAATGTTAATTCAATATCCGGGTCCCTGGACATCATATAGCACTAAAGTGCTCTAAAAGACAAATCCAACGAACCCAAACTAGATGCAATTCCGCCGTTTCGTTTAGAAGTTCCTGTGGCCACCTCCAGTTTCAGCTCAATGGTACCATAATATTGCATTTTCATCGTACTTACATAAGTATACTAAATTTCAGCTCAATCGGTTGAGGAGAACTGGTTTTAAATTCAGTTGCAAGATAACTAACAAGCGAAGTGCTTGTAAAAATGGTACGCATAACTTTTTTGCGACTAGACTTCTTAGAGTATTATACCATTTTGGAATCTTGGATAGTTGCGTCAACTTTATAAAAAACTAGCTGACCCGGCGAACTTCGTACCGCCTTAGCGTAGAGATTTTCTTAATATTTTTTTCCGTAAGAACCATCCTTGGACTTCCACAAACATTTAAAAAAAAGAATTATCGAAATCGGTTCAGCCGTTCACACGTGATGCCGTGACAACGCGAAACGGGTTTCATTTTTATATATATAGACTTGCCGCAGTAGTGTTCAT